>NC_047659.1:97512526-97548654 GCF_011762505.2 Arvicanthis niloticus | reverse complement strand
AAAAAGGAAAACTTTGAATTGGTTCCAGGAGGGCCTAGAAGCAGCTAGTAATGATTAATTTTTAAGTAGCTTGATTGGCCAAAAGACTTAAGTGGTGAAGCTCACTGTGGCCTTCTCACGCTAAATAAAGAGGTGGGCATAGATTGTCACTGAAGAAATAGGTCCTTTGAGCCATCTTTCTGTGGAGAATGTATAGCGAGTGGCCAGAGTCTCAGTCAAAGTAGTTGAAGGGTTTTGCACCTGTGTACATCCTGGGTGTCCTGGCTGCTTAGAAATGCAGTCTCCTCATTGGCTCTACAGGTCCAACAGATCACTGTGTTCTCTTTCACAACTACCAAGGACCTGTCAGTGGTAGACGGTGTGCCTGTTTGCTGGGCAGTCCTGGCTTTTTGTTGGCTGCTGTCCTGGAATGCTGATTATCAATCACTCCCTAATATTACCACTAATTGTAGGGTTCCACTGCCCATAAAAATGTTTTTCTCCTCAGAAAGGGCTGTCAGATTTTTCAGCCAGTTCCCTTCCTGCTCTCTTCCATGGGAACTCTGAGACTAAAACATTCCAGTATTTGAAAAGTACTTGTCACTTAACCCAGGCCTTCGTGGCCCTGCTGCACAGGAGCCTTTCCACGTGTAAATTCACGACCTTACTAGTTCCACGTGCAGCTCAGTTCTCTTCTCACACACGTCATTCACTTCCTTGTCTAACAGCCTGTCTCTTTTTCATTAGATGTGTCTTCCTTGGAGTATATCTCCGAATCCCCTGGGCCCGTGTTTTGCATACAGCATAATCCCTGTGTTTAAATAAGCAACCCCCACCAGGGAATGCTGAGCAGCCCATGACGGGGCATCCACACAAGGGCAGAGTTTAGGGTGCAGATGCCTAGGTGTGTGGGCAGCTGGCCAGCCTCACAGGTGCAGCAAGACACCTGCGGGTGGCAGGTTTACAATCACAATGCCATGGGCTCAGTTTTCACAGTACAGCCCAGGGATCTTATTAGCAGAACAGATTAAGGTTCAAAGGCTGAAAATGTTCCTGACGCAAATGAGATCTGGGAACTTCTAAGAGGCCCAGTTTTTACTTTTGCCTTTTGCTAGCCAGTAGCTGAGAGTGGTGTGTGACTCTCACACATTCTTCCTTCCCTTGGGGACATGGTACATCTTTACCATACATACCACTTTCCTTAGGAATGAACTGTGGGTCATTTTCTCTATCATTTCTCTACTTTGTCTTCTACATTGGAGCTGAGACAAGACACACAAATACACCTGGGGCTTAGGTTCCCACTGGGATTTAGTGACTAGTAAAAGGTAAGAGGTCAGGGTGTCCTGGGAAGAATGTAGAAAACCAGAAAATTAAAGTAAGAATATTTTCACCAAGGGCTTGTCTATATGTCAGCCTTTGGCCTGTACTGTCTTACTGAAGTTTCTAAAACACACCAGACAAGACAGATCATAAAGTATTTATTACATATTTCAAATGAAAAAACAGAGCCTTGGAAAGCTTGGAAAGAGCCCAGGGTCACAAAGATAGCAAAAGAGTTGTTCCAAAAAAACCAAATACACATAATTTAGCTTTGGACATCACTCTTTTCAGAGGCAGAGGGATAAGAAGTTCAAGGTCATCCTTGAACTTGCTGGTTTGAGGCCAGATACATCAGGCTCTGTCTAAAGAAAAGAAAGAGAGAGAGAGAAGAAAGGAAGGAATAAAGGAAAAGAAGAATAAAATGAAACTGAGAGAGAAAAAGTATACAGCATAAAAATCAGTACTGAAATGAATAAATTGAAGAATATTGTATTCATTTCATTTCTCTGCCTCAACCATTTGCCCTTAGCTTACAGCTCTGAGAAAGATACTCTAACTCTTGGAGTCTTTCTTATCTCCACCTTTCTTACTTAAATGTTTACATTTTCATCTCTTGATTCATTAAACTTTACTCCCAAGTAGCTTAGATTTCAGGACTGTGCAACAAGGCCCAGTTTGAAAATACTCTTATTGTAAAACTGATAATACAGCTGGGTATAGAATTCTAGATGGGCAATAACTTTTGCTTAGAATTCTGAAGGCATCACACCATTGTCTCCTTGTTTTCAGGGCTGCTGTCAGAATTCAAATGCTCTTAGAGAACAACACCCCCCCCCCCCAATTTTATCTTGTTATCTGCCTCTTGGGTTTTACCTTCCTTGGATCTAACATGTTAGTTCCATCCACCTTTCAGATTTCTATGTAGTTCAAGGTTGTAATATCTTTTAGCTTTAAAATAACATTTAATTTATTTGAGATGTGTGAGTGCTCTGCCTGCATGTATGTATGTGCACCACATGCATTCTGGTGCCAGAGGATAGAAAAGGGTGTCAGAACTCCTGGAACTGGACTTGTTCCATTATGACTTGTGAGCCATTATGTAGATGCTGGGTATCAGACTCTAGTCCAAATGGTCTTAACTGCTGAATTATTGTATTGGTCTAGCCTGTCTCAGTTCTTTAGATAATGCAGCTTGTGTACTTTCCTCTCTTGGCTCCCTCATTTCTGTGCAACTTCTAAGAGGTAAAAGGTCTTCATTATCTTCAAAAATTCCTAAGTCCATGTTCTTAACATCTACTGTGATGTACACAGGGAGGCTCCACCTGCCTGCTTTACCCAAGAGGCCTTTCTCCCTCCATCAAACCCTCCCTACTGCAGCTCCAAACCCTATGTAAAAACTCCACCTCCTACCTCACCCTTCCATGTGAGGCTGTCCAGGCACACTTTGTCATGTCCTCGTTTAAGATGAGCAGAGGCTTCCTAGGCTACATGCTCTGCCCACTTCCTGTTTGCTGTTTGATGGCTTCTTCAACATGTTTTTCATGTTCTTCCAGATAACCTGAAGCCACCCTTCTCTGCCTGGCTGGAGAACTTCCATGTGCCTGTCACACTCATTGTTTCTGGCCAACCTTCCTGATTCTCCCCTCTTTTCTTCTGTTTTGCCTCTGTTTACTCTGTACCCTGTGCTGGCACACACCACTCTGTCCAGTTTCTACCAGAATTCAGGTGGTTCAGGCTGGAAGAGACCGGAGAGGCCACCACATGTTAAGGGCATGGCAGACATCAACAGAGAGGTAAGCTGAGACCCTGCAGCTCCCCCACTGCCTTGTCTTTCTCAGCTCCTTCCAATATCTTGACTTTTCCTTGTGGCCCCTGGAAAGTTTCAGGATTCCTCTCTGCCTCTCTCTTTGTTCTCTTTGGTCACTCCCCTGCCCCCACACTCCAGGAGAGACACAGAATCTCATTGAGAACCATTTACCGTTGCTTAGTTCCTAACCAGAGGACTGAAACTCAGCTTTGGCAACATCTTGCACTAACACACACCCCTTTCCTAAAGGAAGGGGCCAAAGAGGTGTCTCCACCTTAAGGAACCAGGTTTGGTTCCCAGCGCCCACATGGTGGCTCACAACCATATGTAACTCCAGTTCTACAGGATTTAATTTCCCCTTCTGATCTCTGCTGGCATCAGGCACACATATGATGCACAGACATACATGTAGGTAAAACATACACACATTAAATACATCTAAAAAGGAAAAATAATTAAATATTTTTAAAGGATAATGTTTTTAGGCAACTATATCAACAACATAGGAGTAGTCCAACTCCCCACTGAAGACATGAGGCAGAGCTATCTCCTCATTGTAAATGAATGCTCTGCAGGGCAAGGTCCAGATTTTACAAGGGAAGATGGGCAGAATAGATACAGAGGATTCAACTATACAAGCATAAACCACCTCAGTCAATAGCTTTGCTTTGGTAATGGCTATCGTTTGTTAGACATTTACTAGTGACAGACTCTTCGATATACGCTTTGTGTCTGTAACCTCATTTTGTATTCAGATTCTACTTAAGAGAAAACAGCATTATGTCAGTGTTGGCTGTTGGGAAGCTGACATTTCCAGAGGTTAACTACACTGTTCAAATGCCAGAGTCAGGGTATAGGACTGCTGGCTCCAGGGTCCTTGCTCTGATGCAATGTTTTGCTAGGAGCCAAATCCAAGCCAGTGGCCTGAAGAACCATTCCTGCGGAACCACTGTTCCATGCCCTCTGCTCTACCAGGAAAGCTCCTGCATGTGGTTAAGAAGAGGGGAGCCATAGCAGCCTTCACCTATCAGTGCTTGCCCCGGAGTCTCCGGATGAGCCATGCCATGCACGAGTCATTTGGTTTGCCTGGTCAGTACCCTTGTGACTCAGTACTCGGGCTGTTAGTGGTATCAGTCCTCTAAGGACAGCCCATCCTTCTTAGTGGCCATGAGAGTGAGGCAGTTCCTGATACAGAGTTTGGTTTATGAGTTTGAGTTTTTACCCAATTTTTTTTGAGTTCATACAATTCTTTTATTTTAATCTTTTCTTTTTTTTCTTTTATTGGTATATGAGGTATATTCACCTATAGGCACAGGTGACATTAAAACCTTTCTTAAACCTCTCCCTGAGTGCACAGAATCTGGATCACCTACAATGACCCATGATTCATAAAATCCCTTTACGAGGGGCTTTTTGAGATAACTTGGTTCATTCCTTAGAATGCTTACAAGTAGTCTGCACACAGGTAGCACTCGGGTAACCCAGAGCAGCCGAATCCGGTTCTAGACAAGGGTACACACACAGATTGATTACACATCATAGCACACAGTATTTTGAAAGTGTAAAATTCATCGTTGTTTTCCAGCAATTGAGATAACATTAATTAAAAATAGAAAGGATCCAAGTGTGTATGTGTGTATACCAGAGAAGCATACACATGCCACACAAGCATGTGTGTAGACCAGAACATAAACATGCCACACAAGCATGTGTGTACACCAGAGAAGCATACACATGCCACACAAGCATGTGTGTACACCAGAAAAGCATAAACATGCCACACAAGCATGTGTGTACACCAGAGAAGCATAAACATGCCACACAAGCATGTGTGTACACCAGAACATAAACATGCCACACAAGCATGTGTGTACACCAGAACATAAACATGCCACACAAGCATGTGTGTACACAAGCATTTTTATTTTCCCCAGACCAAAATGGGCTCCTTTTAAAACCAATAGAAGAACACTCATCCACCAGGAGACATCTAATTGATAAGGGGGTGCTTTACAGGAGAAGAAAGGCCAAGCTGAAGGACCCACGCATGTTTCTGGGTTCTAATAGATGGCTTTGTAGTCTGGAGGACCAGGTGAAACACTGATGTGGAAAAGGTCCCGCTTTAGCCCATAGATAATTATGACCTTTATGTGTCTGTTGAATTAAAAAAAAAATTACAAGGACACTAAGCCTAAACATTTTGAAAAAAAAATATCCCCTCAAATCAAGTAAACATTTATTTAGTTTTTCTCCCAGAGCAAGAACTTAGAGGTTTAGTCAATAGAATATGTTGGCGCTTGGGACGCTCATTTCTAGTCTCCATTCTGGGGGCCAGGGAAGAAAGTCTCTGCACAGACTCTCACTAGTGGGAAGGGATGGATGACAGACAACAACCCTCCAGGTATGAAGGTGGATAGGAGTCATGAGATGTAGCAACAAGACGGGGCATAAGGAATGGCAAGTTTGATGGGCAGACTTGGTTATTGGTAGGAGGGGCTACCAGTGAGCCAAACAGGCATCTGGGCAGAGGTGGACTGAATGAGAGGAAGCTTGGTGGGGGAGGGTGAGGTCCCTTTTCATCTTTTTTATCGTTTGTTTCCACATTGACTCAAAGGGGTATGTAAGTTGAACTTAGCAGACGCTTACCAATGGTCATTGATCAGTTCCAGGGTCCTCTGAGTTTGATTTTTGTTGAATAGCTAAAGGAACTAAAATCTGGTGGATGTACTATACTGTTCAGTCAAGTGGTTCTCGGCAAGGATACAATTTGTCTGTTTGGGGACATATGGCAATATCGGCCACACTGTAATTATCATAGGCTAGCACAAAGGGAAGCTACTACTGGTATCTTCTGGATGAAGGTCAGAGATGTCACTAAACATCCTGCATGGGACAGAATGAGTCCACGAAGCCAAAACTTGCAGGTCCCAAAACAGCAACAACAACAGCAGCAACAGCAGCAGCAGCAGCAGCAGCAGCAGCAGCAGCAGCAGCTGTGTTAAGAAACCCTGATTGGGTCCCAAGGCAGTTACCAGGGGCTGTGCAGGGGGAGTTTTTGTGAATACCTGACACCCTGTCAAGGTATCTGGATAGCTCCAAAAGGGGTGGACATAAGACCCTTTGAGTTATCTTGAACAGATTTGATTTGCTTGTTTCAAAGCTGGGGGTAGATTTTTTCATTAAATAGCATCGAGTCAAAGTTTTCCCAATGGCTTTGGTGGGAGGAAGGGTAAGGGATGTTGAGGAAACAAGACTATTAAAAAGTTACACAGTCCAGATAAGGTGGGAGGCAAGAAACACACATGCAGCACGAGAGGCAGACACGGAGACAGGAGAGGGATGACTGACTCAAATGGGGGCTAGCAGTGGCTTTTCACCAGCAGGAAGGTAATAGGACCTGGGAAGGGAAAGGTGAAAAACCATGTAACAAGACAGAGAACAAAAATTGCAATAAAATTAACAGTCACTGTTCTCCATCAAGGTCTGTCTCTATGCTGAGTGTGTTATCAGGTGTGTTACTATGACAACAACCATCATCTAAACAGAGAACTGAGATAGATGGACCAGTAGATGCCTGGTGCGATCCCAGGAGGCTTGAATATCCCACTGATTTTGAGAAGACACTGAAGCATGGGTTGTGTTACCTGGGGTGTGTTGCAGAGGTACCGAAGCAGTTCACCGATGTACTGAATGACAGTGGCGTTGTACTTCCTGCAGTCGTCCCAAAACTGGCTGGCTGAGAATTTGCTCCGCAAAGCTAAAGTGGCCCCTATAGAAAAGGTACAGAAAACACCTCTCCAATTAGGAAATTAAAAATGAGCTAAATCAAACACATGCTGAGTACCTATTATACTTAATGCAAAGCATAATGAAGACTTATTATCACCCATGTGAGCCTCCAATATATGGAAAAGGAGAAGATCCATGGAGAATCCTTCTAATATCATCTGGTGCCCAAATGAAGTTTATGAGATGGAGGAGAGGAGGGGGATCCTGGGAATAGGGAGGGAGAGGGGGGAAGAAAGGGAGGGAGGGGAAGGGGAAGGGTAGGGGGAAAGGAAGAACAGAAGAAAGAATTGCTACCAGAGCCATGACTATATGACCTTGTGGGGCAAAGCATGAGCTACTGTGATTAGGCCAAGGGCCAGGAGGTGGTCAGGTCTTCCCACTATCATCTCCTTACCCAATCGTAAGGGTCTTTAAAGAGGAGACGATGTAAACAGGGGAGTTGGAGGGCAAGCTCTGAAGATGAAGGAAGGGACCATGAGCCAAGGGATTCACTCAGGCAGCCTCTAAAAGTGGAGAAGACCAGGACATGGATCTTCAGCATCCTGAGTGAATGCAGCCCGGCTGCAGACAGCTGGCTTTAGGACTCCCGATTTCCAGAACAGTAAGAAAACATATCTGTGTTGCTGGGAGCTATTGAGCTTCTGGCAATTTGTTGTAGTAGCAACAGGAAGCCCGCACACACTTTCCATGCTATTCGATTATTTTTACTCCTAAATATACCAAAGACTAGTGTTGAGAAGAGACTTTCAAAACGACTCTTCTCCTCTGGCTGGTGTCTGTGGTGCTGAAGGTACTGTCTGCCTGCTCTGGAGACTCCAAACCACTCTCTTCTTGAAGATCCAGTAGTGTGCCTCATGCCGGCAGCTTTGCTCCTGAAGGGCGGGGCTGTTGCCAGGCAAAGGACTTCAGGGTTGATGAGAGTAGACAAAGGAGAGAAACAGATGCTTGAACCAAGAATTTTAGTTCAAGCTGCTATAAAAAATGATCATAGTCAGGCTAACTTACACTAAATTTCTCCCGGTTTTGGAGGTTCAAAAGCAAGGTATCAGCAAATCCAGTGTCTAGCAAGGATGCTCGTTTTGGTCTGGGAACAGCCGCCATCTCTCCACACCCTCTTAAGGGGAATGGCAGAGCAAGTGAGGAGACTCTACCTGCTTATCAGGGAACCAACCCAATGTTCAAAAGCTCCACACACTGCCTAACACTTCTAAATGCCCTGCCTCTAACACTATCCCACCAGGGCTCAGACTTACAAACATTCACACACACACACACACACACACACACACACACACACACACACACACACACAATTATGTGTGCTATATATTTTATTTCAAATTGACCTGTCTATTTCCAAGGCTTATTTAAAATGAAGTGTCACATGAGAGGAAAGTCAAGTTAATTTACTTCAGTGAAAGAATAAAGAATAGTTTTCTCAAAGAGAGGGCTATGGGGTAAACCTCCATGAGGAAAAGTTCTCCTGAAGGGATGGACGATGCCAACTCCTGTTTGGAAGGTGATGTTTGAGAAGGAAAGGGGAGCTGACGGCAGGGCCGTTACACCGACTAACACCAGGAAGCTTCAAAGTAAGGATGAATAAAAAAAGGACAGTGGTGAGAGAAGCTTCAGTCAGAGGCTGACAGAGAGTGACAGGCAAGCTTCTGACGCCAGAGAGTTACTTACAGAATCTAAGAATCTAGTGTTTCGGCCTGGGGTAAAGGCATACATCATTTTACAGGAATGTCTTCCTAGATATATTGAACAATTAGGGCACAGGGAGATAGAAATTACTTTATGTGCTTGCTCATGACATGTGACCTAAAAGGCCTTGTAGTCAATGCGGAAGCAAATACTGTCTCTGGCAGATGGGAAAGTAGCTAGATTTGTTTCCCTTTGAGCAGATGTGTGTGTCAACTGCTGATACCTGTGGAGAAATTGAACTTACCAACCACGATGCATCCGTGAAGGCCAATCATGAGGGCTGCACTGTGGTACAGGGGCATTGTGGTATAGATGACATCATGAGCCTTAATTCCACTCCCCAAGGCAAGGCCAGTCCCATACCATAGGCGATGGTGATTAATGGTTGCAGCTTTTGGAAGGCCTTTGTAACAACACAAGAGAAGGCATCGGTGAGCCAGGCTGGCCTTTATAGCATGGGAGGGAGATCTGGTTATAAAATTCTCTCACACTGTGCAGGGAGAATTACATGAAGGTAGGTGGGGTGGATGAGCAGTCAGACATGTTGTGTATGCTTTTTTAATTGCTGAAAAACACCAGAGAGTAAATATTTTAGGGTTTGTGGGGTCATATGGTCATTGCTGTACTGACCCATCTCTGCTAGTGTGCTGAAAGCAACTGTGCATAGACGTAAAGCCTTAATGGCAGCTTGAACATGTGAAGCTGTGTTTGGTTCTCAAGGCATAGTCTGCTGAGTCCTGAGACAGGCAGCTGACATAGTGCTGATCTGAATGGATTGGATTCTTACTCTAGGCTCACTACTTTGTGAGGAAATTTTCAAAAATTTCAATTTAAGAGATAAAACAAATGACCTTGTCCAATCCACAGATAAGAAAGCTAATTTTCAGAGACTCCATAGTGCAGACAACTCACCCGTTTCATTTGTAATAATATGCATTTGCCAATTCCATTCAAAATACAAGTATGGTACACTTTTTTGGGGGGGAGAAGATCTGTTCACATTTATAGACCTCCCTCACGTATGCAGCCATTAATTTCTTCTCCCCGCTGCCTCATTTCTGTTATAGGAGAATGTTATGATTTGTTTATATAATTTTGCTAATTCAGGTGATGTCATTGTGAAATACCTTGTTCACATAGCAATTCACACCACGAATGATGCCACAGGGCAGAAAAATATGTCACTGTAATCTGAGTATGTAAATAATACATTGCCAGTTATGAGGGGGATCCCCACTCACCCCCTGGCCTGTAAGACATGAGAATGCTTCCTCATAGCCTTGCCAATGAAAGTGCAAACACTGGGCCTTTTGCCAATCTGAGAAGTGTAAATGGTATCTACTGTAGCTTTAGTGGGCTAAACTAAGCACACTTGCATTTTCTTAACAATAATTTGCACAATTAAAAAGGCATTCTTTTAAAAGTATGATTTCAATACTTCTCATGGATGATTACCTCCTTAGGGGCTCAGCTTGAGCTTAAGGCCCAAGTAGGCAACTCTACTTCGTGAGGAGGAAGGCAGGTCTCTGAGGCCTTACCCATGCACTGCCCCATGCAATAGTCTGTTCTGTGGTCAGCAAGTGGCCTATCACAGTGAACACAATTCCAAATTCATCTCCTCTGTCAGTGCTGCAGGGCACAGGACCAATGGTGACTTCCCACTCTGTACTAACATTAGGAATTAGAAGAGACTGTCAATGGATCAATTGTATTCACCACAGAAAAGACTTGTTTGAGGAGTAAAAGTTCTTAGTTGCCTTTTTTTTTTGGGTGGGTTTTTCGAGACAGGGTTTCTCTGTGTAGCCCTGGCTGTCCTGGAACTCACGCTGTAGACCAGGCTGGCCTTGAACTCAGAAATCCACCTGTCTCTGCCTCCCAAGTGCTGGGATTAAAGGCGTGTGCCACCACCACCCGGCCTGAGTTGCATTTTTAAAAGGATTCATCGTCTGTGCTTTGAGTACTTCCAGAACTTTCCTAATTTAACATTTTACACTGATTAATCAAGAAGAATATTTTGTAACGATTACATCATTTTGTGCTACCGATTTCCTTTGAGGGAAAACACTTTGCTCTCTAAGTGCTTAAATAGACTTGTTTAATTACCTTATATAAGAGTAAGATGAAAATATTTCATCCACAGGTAAAGCAAACAGTAAAATCAACATCAACTACTCTGTTTTCCTGATAATATCAAGGCTGAATTATTGGGATTGATCTTTGGAGTGTTAGAACACTCTCCTGAACATGAGTTTTCCATTTCCTTGCTAAAACGTGTCCCATGGAGAAGTCCCACACTTTCCAGTGTTAGGACTGGCGTTCCCCATCACAAACCAAAAGCTCACTTCATCTCAGTTATAATAAAAGTTTCCAGCCTCTCTAAAGGTAGACGTCCCATGTATTAGGGCAGTGTCCGTATGCACTGGACAGTTGGTTACTTACAACATCCACCTTTCTGTTGGCATGTCGATTTTGAACTTTTGATAAATAAAAAGTTACACACAGCAAGTTACTGGCGTAGGCTTTACATCCCAAGCTGCTTCTTCTTATCTATTTAAGATAGAGATGCCCACATTCATGTTAAACTGAGGCCTAGCCTCTGCAATCTATCCCATGGCTACTGAGGACCTGATGGGGCAAAGGACAGAGATTCTGTGGGCTGGTGTTGAGATACAGGCTTAACAGAACCTTCAGTCTTAACCTTTGATTAATCAGCAAGGAGAATGCATACATGACTCATAATTTAATTTTCTCAGCATAGTAACAAGGTTTATCACTATCAGCACTTGGGCCTGGCTTCCTGCCCTCTTTCCCACATTTGTTCCATAGGCTTCAGCTTGTTACAGTTTGGTAACAGTTTCCCTGGCTTTTGATAGGCAGACTCTGAATATTTATTACACAAATTAGGAAGGGGGTGTTACCACTTTAATTGTATGAGTTTGAAGTTAGCTCAGAAGGTGAGTCTTGACACTTTACTTCTTGTCCTTAATCTCTTTATAAGTCTCTGAGCCTATGAAATGGGCAGATTAGCCTATGAAATGGGCAGATTCAAGGGCAGGAGAGCGCTGAATGAGTAATGATTTTGAGTCTCTTGAAGAACCTGTACTACGGTGACATGGACATTGCTTGTTTCAAGTGGCAGAATCTGCAATGTTTCTCAATAGTCCACAACATGCTAGTGTGCACCTGATGACATACAGTGTTTCAGGCCCTATGCATCAATATTGCATAGGAAAAACCAGCCCAAACAGATATCACCCCGTAGTTGTCCTCTGGTGTGTCCCGTTTATATGATCACATATTATAGATGGACTCTGGATATAAAAGGAACAAAATAAAATAAGCATTATAATTTTCTAGTAGCCTGTTCAGGATCTTATCTCAGCTTTACTCCCCCACTCCCCAGTTATTTGTTAACTGTTTATGTGTTTTAGAGTAACTGACTGGATGTGTGTGGAGCTGGGGAAAGGCCAATGGGATCACAGGTGATGAAATAAGATCACATGTGATGAAGATTTCACAGGTGAGTTCTGAAGTCCCTGAAGTATTAGTTATCTGATAAGTTTTCCCAAGAGCAACAATATTTAAAAGGTCAGGTCAGTGGTTAGATCCTTCAGGGTGGGCCCGACTCTTGAAAATCCTCTCTTATTTACCTGTGGTACCCGAAGTATAAATGTATAATGCAGGTGTGGTAAAAGTGATTTCGGACCTCCACGACTCCGGGATGGGTTCCGCCGACACTCCGTCTATTTTATCCAGTATTGTGTCCACGCCATTTGTGTTAGAAGTTCTGCTTACGTAAAAGACAGACACGCCATCCTTTTTCAGGGTTGGAAGAACCTCCTCAACAGCTTCTTGTAGGTCTTAAGTTAGTGAAAAAAATCCAAGCAAAGTATATTAGCTGATTAGGCATGTACAGAGGCCCATAAACTTCATGATGCTTTGTATCAACCTTTATTTTTCTAAAAATGTATCAATACAAGTGATACTTTTAGTTATGAATTTTTTGAGGCAGTGTTCCACTATGTAGTCCTGGCTGTCCTGGAACTTGATATGTAGACCAGGCTGGCCTCACATTCTGAGATCCACCTGTTTCTGCCTCCCCTGTGGTGGGATTAAAGGAATGTGCCACCATGCCTCTCTAGTTCTGAATTTTAGTATGAAGCTTGATGTGTTTGAAAGCATACACACAGAGACACAAACACACACACATACAGACACACATAGACACCCACAGACACACAAACACACACAGATACATACAGACACCCAGACACCCACAGACACACAAACACACATACAGACACACACAGAAACCCACGAACACACAAACACACCCACAGACACACACAGACACACACATTCATAGCCTGCCCCCCATGATTCCAATATCTGAAAGAATTAATTAAAGTTGAGTCCTGATGGTTTCATGAGCTCAACCGATGGTTTGTAGAAGAAATCACAGAAACGAGCATTGACAAAACCCAAACAGTTTCAGTGCATGTCACCAAAGCACCAATAGGCATTTTCAGAACATACCACACATTCATTATTATTGTAAAGTCTGAATCACATGCGGGAGTACAGGTGTCACAAAGAAATCCATTTTTCCACGGGTTGAGTTTTAAAAAAAAAAAAAAAAAAACTACTTTGATTTCCTGCCCTTAATCTATAAAATGAAATCTTTTTAAAGCTTATCTGTCCTGAATCGTAATAACTGAATTAAGTATATCTATTGTTTTGAACAGACTTACTTATTATTATTTTACATGTATGGATGCTTTGCTTGCATGCATGCATACGTACCACATGCCTGGCTGCTGTCTGTAGAGGCTGGAAGAGGGTATGGGACTCCCTGGAGTTAACAAGGAATTGCTTCTTAACCAGCCTCCTTGCTGTCAGCCTCTCTGTTTGCAGCATATCTGCCTCACTACTGCTCATTGTCCAGTGCCCCCCATTTACTGTTCTTCAGTGACTGCACATCCCTTCTGACGGAGCCCACTCTCCTTGTTGGGAGGGACTCATAGTCTCATCCCTGCCGGCCTTTCTGATGCCACCTCTGACGGTCTGTCCTCTGACCCTTGCCTCTGCTCACATGATCCACGTGAAGCCCATATTAAACCTGCTTGTATTTATTAACCTTTGTCCAGGCTGTTCCACCTACTTAAATATGGTCTTTCACCCATGTCTCCTTAAAGTCCCTGGTCTTCCTTCTAGGGAGCCCAGGGGGTAAGTCTCTCTACCGCCTTCACTTCGGCACAGTTGACTGCTCTCTTCTCTGGCTCCCACACAGGTCTGAGCATACATGTTCCAGGATGCTTAGTACACAGTGTGACAAGATTCATTTCTAGTTTATGGGAAATCCTTGAGATTAAGGGATCATAACTTGTACAAAGGAGTGCATCTGTGCAGAAGGCCAGGAGCAAGTTGAAACTGCTTACTTAAAAGGATTTGCAACTTGGGATACTTTGAGTGGATAAGGCTTTAATCAAATGGAATGCAATGACTTCTGCATCTGAGGCTCTCAGCAGGTGCTTGGTCTATGATCCTTTTCCTTGACAGAAGGGACAGTCATTACCCCTGCCCAATATGATTTACGTGGGTGTCACCTTGCGGTCCCAGGGTCTTGCTCATTTTACTAGAGAAGCCTTCCCTCCCTTAAGTGAAAGCTACTGCTGTGAAAACTGACATATAAACTTCCGTGTGAATGTTATCTGTTAGCTGTGTAGCTGATATGACAACCAACTAGGATACAAAAACCTCAAGTACTCGTATTTGTTGTAGTCTGAGGTCCTCTGGACTGGGAAGCTGAAGTCTGTGTAGGGCATGTGTGGTGGATAGCCCTAGCCTCTTGTTGTCATGGTAACTCCACTCCTGGGAGGGGCTGCAAAGGAGTGAATCTTGTAAACCTTCTGTCCAATCAAATTTGTTAAATAAAGGCTACAGCCAGTGATTGGGCAGTAGAAGAGGAGTGGGAGGAGCCAGAGGCAGGAAAAGGAGGAGACAAGGAGAGCCGAGGGGGAGAGGGAGGAAGGCGGCGCAGGGTGGGCAGTTGGCCGAGAGAGAAGGCAGTTGGTCGAGAGAGAGGGCAGTTGGTCGAGAGAGAGAGAAGACGAAGAAGACCTTGACCTAGGAAACCGCAAGTTGTTAAGAGCTCAAATAGCCAGGGAATAGTGTAGATTAATGGTAAATCTGCCCAATCTAGGCATGCAGCATTCATTTGATACTTATTGACTTGTGTCGTTATTCTATGGACTCCCTATGGGCAAGAGATTTACCGCAACAGGCATGGTCTTGGAGGCTCTACCTGTGGGGTGACCAGGGGAAGTAGACTAGATAGAGAAGTGCACACTAGATAGAAGAACCAATACAGTACATCAGAGGCCTCCCCAGCAGAGCCTCATCTGGGCCTGACATGGGCCCTCAGCACTGTCTCAAATTAAGGGAGCTGACCCCTGCCTCTATGCTTTCCTGTTAGCCACTCAGACTGGCTCATTCACAGAATGCCCTCAGACTGGTGTGTGTGTGTGTGTGTGTGTGTGTGTGTGCGCGTGCATGTGTGTATTAACTCTCTTTAGCTAAAGCAGGTCCTGGAAAGGGTCTCAGCTGAGGGCTCCTGGAAGCCGAGGAAGGTGTACTCAAGGCTGGAAGGCAACAGGAGGCATATCACAGCATCTGATATGCCTGCCATCCTCAAACAGATAGGCTTTACATTTTCATTTGTTTAGAATGTTTTGTAAGGTATCCTTACACACACTACATTGATTTTACAGCAACCCTGTGATGCAGGGACACACCAGTAACCCTATTTCTACAAATGGACAGGGACACACAAAATGAAATTATAGTTGGGTATTAGAAATTCCAATGTAATTGCATTTGGCACTGTGGTTTAAGCTTTGACCATGTGCCTTTGCCTTGTTGAAGTGGGTGTTCTCTTGACTTGCCCTGTGTATGTTCAAGTACGTGGACTTTGGGTAAGAGTAATAAGGTCATCACTGTGCATCTTGATGGACAGAGTAACTCAAGCTTTACTGAAAGCTTGGAAGGTAAAGGTGAAGCCCGAAGGCTGTGGAGCAGATCTGTCAGCTCCTCCTCGGTTTACATCGAAGAGGGAAAATAGACTCCCAGAGAAAGCAGTGCATGCTGGGTGGTGGGATACACGCGATGATGGGTGGGCTGGGGAGATGGGTGCATGGTTAAGATGCTTGCTGTGTTAGTGTGAAGACTGGAGTGTGGATCCCAGCATCCACATACAAGGTAGGTGTGGTCCCATTCACTCCATAACCCTAGAGCTTCAGGGAAGGGCGTGCAGGTGGAAGCAGGAGGATGTCTCGGGCTTCCTCGCTGACGGCCAATGAGTTCCATGTTTAAACTGCTCCAGAGGAACAAGGCAGAGTGACAGAGGTGAGCAGCCAATACTACATACCACATACACACCACAATGGGGTGGGGGAAGAGAAAGAGAGAGAGAGGAGAGGGGAATAAGAACATTGTCTTCTGTCAGCTTCAACAGAGACCGAGGTTTATCTTCCTGAAGACAATATTTTTCCACATGGTTAATAAGATTATACTCTGCCAAGGGGAAGGCTCCTGGAATGTACAACATAGAGAAAAACCACATTCTCTGGGTGATAACTCTGGCAAGTGTTAATGAGCCTTGATTTGCAATTGGGAGGTTTTTGTTTTTGTTTTTGTTTTTTTTGTTTTTTTAGAATTGAGACTGTTAAGCCTTAAGAGTCCCTAAAAGTCAAGCTGGCTGGGTTAATTCTCAAGACAAACACCACTGTCACCACTGTATATTTCTTTTACATACATGTCTTTGCATCAGATCCTCTGGGACTAGGGTTGCAGATGGTTGTTAACTGCCACACGGAGCACTGGAGAATGAACCCAGGTCCTCCGAAAGAGTAGCCAGTGCTCTTAACCACTGACCCACCTCTCTAGCCCATGTACATGCTCTTGGTAACAAAGAGTTCAAGAATTCTCATCAGCTGAAAAGCTGAAATTTAAAATACAGAATTAAGTTCACCTCTCCAGAACCACAAATAACCAAAGTAAGTTATTTGCAGGAAGAACGCTGCTGGAGGCCTCAGACAACACCTGACTTCAAATTACACTGCAGAGCCATAGTGACACAGGCAGCATGGTGTTGCCACAGAACAGACATGCTGACCAATAGGATGGAACAGAGGACTCAAGAATAAACCCACACAGCTGTGGCCACCTAAAGGCTAACAAAGGTATAACAATACACTGGAAAAAGATATTCTGTTCAACAGATGGTGTTGAAACAAACTGGATATCCATCTATAGAAGAATGAAATTAGATCCATGTCTCTAATCTTGCTAAAAAAAATAAATTCAAAGTGGATCAAAAGGCCTTAGTTTAAAACCTGAAACACTGAAGCCGTTGGAGAAAACCACTGTGTGAGGAATAAACTCCAAGACATAGGCAAGAGCTTTCTAAACAGGATGCCAACGGCACAGGAATTAACAAATTAAGTCTAAGGAATTAAGTCTCAGGAATTAACAAATGGGACTGTATGAAAGGGAAGTTTCTGCACAGCAAAGGAGATTACAAGTAGAGCCAACAGACAGCCTACAGGATAGAGAAAATCCTTGCCAGCTACCTCAGACAAGAGGCTAATATCTAGAATGTGTAAACAACTGCAAAAATTAGATACTCCAAAAGCCTGTCAATCAACACAGGGACTAACAAAATTATGGGGTGTGGGGTGGAGGGGTTTCAAAAGGAGAAACACAAGTGGAAACAGTAAGTATTCCAAAAAGCATGTAACAACCTTATCCATCAGGGAAATGCAAATTAAAGCGACTTTGAGATTCTGTCTCATCCCAGGCAGACTGACCTTCATCCAGAAGTCAACAGCAAAGGGACAGGAGAGGAATATTTCTAGCTGCCTCTTTCCTCACATTGTCTCCAAAGTGGCTTTGTGCATTCAAGAGACTTATCAATATTAACACAGATCACCCACCCTGTTAATACCTTTCTTTTGCAAAATCTGGGAAAACAACAGGGTCAAATGAGTATCCCAGGGAGCTGAAGAGATGGCTCAGAGGTTAAGAGCACTGACTGCTCTTCCAGAGGTTCTGAGTTCAATTCCTGAAACCACATGGTGGCTCACAACCATCTGTAATGGGATCCAATGCCCTCTTCTGGTGTGTCTGAAGACAGCTACTCATATACATGAAATAAATAAATAAATCTTAAAAAAAAAAAAAGAGTTATGAAGCAGAGACATTTTCTTTTCCCAGACAACAAGAAATTCTTGGGAAGGGTTTTGGAAGGGCCATGTTCTTTCTGGACAGGATACCGGGAAAGAGGAACCCTTATCACCTGCTTCTGGGAATGCAAACCAGTAAAAGCATTATGGAAACCAGCATGGAGTTTTCTCCAAAAAAATTTAAAATGGAACTACTATATGACCCAGATCTATCTCTCCTGGGCATTCACTCACAGAGCAGCTAAACTTCCCTGCTCACTGCTACAGTATTCACAATAGCAAGGACTGGGCAGCTGAGTCCGTCACTGGATGAGTGGACAATGAACACGTACTCATACACAATAGAGCTGTTTACTCAGCTGTAAAGAAAAGTGAAGTCAGAAATCTGCAAGAGAATGCTTGAAGAGTATTAAATGAGGTAATCCAGACTCAGGAAGATAAAAATGACATGTTCTCTCTCACTTTCGGGTTCTAGCTTACAGGGTGTGTGTATGTATACAAGATCATGAGAGGAGGAAAAAGAGTTGAAGATGGGGGAAGGACACAAGTGACATGCAGAAAGAAAACCGTGGGTGGGGGTGAAAGGGGACAAGGGGCATCAGGCAGACATCAGAGCAGAATGGGAGAATCGACATTTTTTTTTTTTTTTTCTGAGGCAGAACCTTATGACATAGTTCTAGCTGGCCTGGATATTGCTAGGTGGAGCAGGTTAGCCTTGGTTTCACCTTTTGAGTGCTGAGATTAAAGGTGTGCACCACCACACGCAGCATACAGAAACAAGTGTTAAACAGAAATGTCAGAATTAAACCTAATATATGTGCTAATTAAATACTAATACAAAACTAATTCACCTTTCTGTACCACGCTCAGATTGTTGATTGAATAAACAAGTGTCTTGGAAGTGGGAGGAAAAATCTGCCTGTGTCTCTAGGTCCCTGTTGCTATCCACAGAGACCTGGGCAAGTGATGCCCTCTTCCAGGCTTTGGTTTGTTTGGCTATCAAACAAATGGAATTCTGAGTCTCAAAGCCTAGTCCTCAGATCACCAGGAGCTGAAGAAGGGCTGGGCTGGTCCCACCACAACCCTAATGAGTTTAGGGATAATTCTCGTGTTTACTAACGTTTCTTTTTGTGGGTACAAACGTATGAAACTGAAAGGCTTAGTCTGCCTAAGGCCCTGCCTTACCCAAACAATCCTGAGAACCAGTGCAGGCAATACTTCTCCACTCCAGCACATCCACATCTGCTCTGGACTCTGGTTTTCTTTACAGAGACCACTCCAGGTCAGAGTGTACGATGTACAAAGGTATCTCTGTTATTTGGAGAAAGAAACTTTCTCAAACATGTGGTTGTTCTCAAAGGTTAGTTTGCACATTTCCACATGGCACAGCTACCAAACGTGCAACTTTGGACTCTCGGGAACGATTTCAGGTCAGAGGGCAATTCTGTGTCACATAGAAAGAAATCTCAGGGATTCAGAAAACAAAAGAGGGGGGGATATTTTGGTTTTAAACTGTGTCCCATCTTAATCCTAGTGAGAACTCTAGGCCCACTGACAAGTTAGGGTGAAGTCTGATTTGAATGTAGGAATTTCAGTATATTCTCCATGTAAACATGGTGTCCTGTGGCAGGCCACTACTGTCTACACCAGGCAGGAAGTACTGGTCAAGCATCCCTAATTTGAAAGTTAAAGTGCTCCATAATTCATTCTTTCTTTCTTTCTGTCTTTCTTTCGTTCTTTCTTTCTTTCTTCTTCTTCTTCTTCTTCTTTTTTTTTTTTTTTTTTGAGTGTGACCACGATTCTACAACACCACAGCAAGTAGCTTTGTTTTCTCACACAACATTATTAAGTGCACTGTATAAAGTTACCTTCATGCTCAGGCAATATGGTGTATACGAAACACAGGTAAAGTCTTTGGACCTGGATATATACACAAATATTCCAAAATCTGAAAACATATGAAACCTGGACACTTTTGGGTCTGAGCAGTTCAGATCAGGGAAACCCAACCTATAGGTAGTTGTGTTTCTGACTTTGTTACAAAATCAAACTCATTAATCATTTAAACTTCAATCTCTTTGAGGGTTAAACAACTGCCCTATGAAAAAAGCCCTGTGAAGTTCCCCCAAGTGGAGCAGGGAAGTCTAAGCAGGAGATGTTGAAGTGCTTCTCAGGTGGAACACAGGCCACTGCATTAACGACTTCGTTCTGAGAAAGCCGGCAACAGAACAGGCTTTTGATAGCCTCCCAGTCTTTAGAGACTGTTGGGAAGTGTCTTTGAAGAACCAGGCCCTTTGCATTATTTGCTGCCTTTAAAATAATCTCTCTACTTTTAAACTTTAGTTTTGAAGCCTCTGTTTTTCATATTACATATTCTATGTCACATGTGACAGGTTTATAAACTTCCTGGTTTCTTAGAAGTTAATGGGCATTTAGACTTTTGAGGGCACTAGGCAAACTGCTTGGTTCATCTCGGTTTCCTGAGCTGTGAAGCGAAGGGCAGAGCAGAGAGATTCTTGACTCTTTAAAGCATGCACCTGTGTAGATGGCACTGTATAAGAAACGTGGGCTTTGAAGATTGAGCTGGGCTAGAAAATTTTGCCGGTTCCCTCAATCATACAACAGAGGCATGTATACGGGCATCCCAGAGAGACTTCTGGATCTGCTCATCTTCTGTATTGTTACTAATGTCTATTCTACCTTACCCTGGTTAGGTCTCTCCTTACTGACTGTGAGAAGCAGCTGCTGCTGATGGAGTTCAGAGACTAACTGCTGGGAGCTGAGGAAAGGACTTTCCCATGATTGCAAGTATAGCAAAGCCAGAGTCTGGATCCACTGCAGTTCTCATCCAAGGCCCTCTGAATTTTAATGTAAATGTTTTAAGTTCCGGGAGGAATGGATTTAGAAGTGGATCCCTCTGGATAACCTCAAGTCTTCCTTCGACTGTGGGTGTGAAGCTTTGAATCTCCGGGCTGCACTTAGAAACCCCATTTAATATCCTTTATGTGTTGCGAGGATTAAAAACAACATTGTTCATATACAGTGGTCCCCTGGGTTAGCAGTGAGGGTGAGTGGGTACTGCCTCGCGCAGAACACGGATACACATTTCTTCTGGTCATCTCTAAACAACAGTGTAAGCACGAGTGGTATAGGATTCGGCATTGTGTTAGGTATTATAAAGTAATCTGGACTCCGCACTGGAGGACTAAAGCACTTAGCACAGTGCTTCGAAAGACAGGCCACTTTACATCTAGTGAGTCTAAAGATTATTAATGAGCGTCGTACATCTGGAACTGACCTCTTTTCCCGCTTCCGGGCCTCCCACCACACTGCAACCACGAAACCAAGTCAAGGAGCCGCCTTTTCCCACCTCCCAAGGTTAGGGCCGGCGCTCTGCAGCTCACCTGGGGAGGCCAGCAGCACCTTCGCCCCACAGCACTGAAAGCAGTGAAGCAGAGACTTGGCACGGATGTTGTAGTTGAGGCACGCCATGGGACAGCCCAGTTTGAGCAGTCCCAGCCAGAGCCACACGTAGGCCGGCTCATTGCCCATGAAGAGGGCCACGCAATCCCCCTGTCGCAGGCCCAGGTGATCGTGCAGCGCCCGCGCCACTTGGTTGCTACGCCGGTCCACCTGGGCGTAGGTGAGCGTCTCGTCTCGGAACAGCAGGAAGGGCTTGTGCGGGGTCTTGCGTGCTTGCTCTAGGAAGACCCGCAGGATGGTGCGCACGGGCCGCCGCCGCCCGTAGCTGCGCACCCGCCGGGCTATGTTGGCTACCCGCAGGAAGTACCGCACGTCCTGGAGGAGGTAGGGGCAGCAGCAGGTGAGCAGCAGCGGCAGCAGCAGCAGCCCCGCCAGGCCGGTGTAGAGCACGGGCAGCATGGCGGCGGCTGCGGGGTCCCCGGTCCCCGCCGGGGCCGAGGGAGCGCTCGAGGCGTGCAGCGCGGCGGCAGGCGGGAGAGAAGCAGAGCAGGAGGTGGCGACCGGGCTCGACCGCCGCACGCGCTGTGACTGCGGGTGGCGGCTCGGCTGCAGGTGCCCGCGGCGCGCGCGGCTGTGCGGGCGGGACGGCCGTGGGTCCCGCCCCCTCCTGGGGCGCCTCGTGCGCTCAGGGGGCCGCCTCTGCCAGCCTGAGTGGCCCAGGATGCCACAGCACTTGTGTTCAGCGTCTGGAGTCAGGTGAGCTTTAGCTCTCCGCAAACGACGCTCGGCGCAAATAGCCCACGTCGGAGGCGGCGACTCCGACGTGGGGCTGTTGTTAGTTATTCTAATCACACAGCGCCTTTGTTTAATCAAGCACCTTATAAACGCACCGCGACTCTATTATTAACAGCGGGCACCGGATGCCACGGTCAACCCAGAGCCCCACCTTCCCTCCTTGGTCCCAGAGGCTTTCCGCTAGATCTCTCTTTGTTTCTCACATTTGTTTCTCTGCTCAGACAGTATCCTGTGGTGAAGATTTCAAGGTTGAACAAAAGCGCCAGAGATGGTCGCATCCAACTGTTTCCAGTCCCGGCCACTGCTGCACCAGCCACACCTCTCTAGGTATTTTGAGCCTCGCCTGATTTGGGAAATCAAGCAACGGAGTCCTGTTAATTTTGTTTGAGATTTTGTTCTGTTAAGCGACCCTCTTCCCAACATTAACAATTCGACAAACATTTACCAAGAAAACACAAGAGAGCAAACTGAGTAAATGATGACATATCTCAAGAAGTTTTTTTCTTCAAGAAGTTTGATCTACATATTAATGCCCCTTGGTAGTTGTACTGTACAAAGCTAGCATGCTTGCTACCAAGTAGGCTCAGGTCCTAAGTAAATATGTGCTTCCTTATCACGGTCTCCTGTCCTGTGCTCATCCATGTTGTAAGACAATCACAGTTTTGAAACTTCAGAGTTCTCAGATGATCCTTTCATGCTTGTTCACTGACAAGAAAGGGAAGTTTAGGGAGGCGATGATTCTTGGTCATGAACCACTGCAGTTGTGGAGCTATTGACAAGACGTTTTCCTTAGCGACATGGTCCCTAGTAGGTCGACCTGCTCTAGTGGATGGCCCCACGGCCTAACTGTACACACACATGCGCGCATGCACGAATGTGGATAAGTAAGTATATACGTTGTACAAATTGGATTGAGGAATATTGGAAAAAAGAAGAGGGCATCAAGAAGAGAAGTGATGGGGTGAATATGATCAAAATACATTGCATGTATGTGTGAAGTTCTCAAGGAATTAATAAAAATATTATGCTCAAAGGCTACCTAGTAATATGTAAGATTTGAGACAGGAACCAGTTTGGTCCTGGGTCATTAGCTACTCTCTCAGCACCTTGAGCCACAGGGTCATTTTGTCCTCTTATTTTCTAGGTGTCTGTCCATATCTTCTTTTTATTTCCACTACTGAAAAGAAAAGGTCTCTCATAGCCTTCTGACCTCTTTTAAATTCTCAGGACCACCTCAGGCAGCCCTTTCCTGTGTCTGGACTGTCTTTCCACTGCTGGTCTAGCGCTCATCCAGTGAATGGTTACATCAGTTCCTGGAGGAGTTGGAGGGCTTTCATCATCCCTGAGGAGGAGGCAGTAGTATTAACCACAGAATGATTCTCTGGTGTGCACATTTTTTTTTTCCTCCGTGATGCTCAGGGCCAGCTCTTTTTTCCCATCTCTTTTAAAAAAGGTACTTATTATTCGTGTGTGTATCTGTGTATGTGTGTGCACACATGCTTGCCTGCTCGTGCGACTGTGCTTGTGTGGATGGCATACGTATGGTGGTCACTGGCCTACTTTTGTAGAGTTGGTTTTTCTCCTTCCACCTTTATGCAGCAGGTTTTGGGGATTCAGCTCACGTCACCAAGCTTACACGGCAAGCCTTTACCTGCTGAGCCATCTTGCCCTTCCATTCCATTTCAGTGTAGCCTTCTGACCTGGAATCTCTTCCTCAAGCTCTCTACCCAGAAAGCTAGGTCATCACAGATGTCCTTCGTCTCCTTCTTCCTGTCCCTCAGGTTAATTTCGCACTCACCTGTCAGCAGCAAGTGAAAGCAAACAAAGCCCAAGAGGCTCAATTAGAAACAGGAATTGGGAAGGGACTGGTAAATCCAGCAATTAGATGGGCTTCAAGTGGCTTAAGTTTCGAATCTGAATTTATTCTTCCTTTCTCTATTTCTTCTATTTACGCCCTCTCTTCTCACCCAGGCTGTTCTTCATAAATCCAAGATGGTTGCCTTAACCCATATGGTGTGTGCTTCCTGGATCAGTGTCAGAGAAATACAATAATCTTTTTTACTTAGATAGAAGGTTTTTATTTAAAAATTTCATGACTGGATTAAATGCTTGTCCCAGAACCAGTCCTCTGTGGGTACTGGAGAAGAGAATTGCTGGTTGGTTTAATCTAACCAAGGCTCACCTGTGGAGCTGGGTGTATATCAAGTCTATCCAGAGCAGTGGTTCTCAACCTTCCTCATGCTGCAGCCCTTCCTCGTGTTGTGGTGACTCCCGACCATAAAATTATTTTCATTGCTACTTCATAACTGTAATTGTGCTACTGTTATGAATCATAATCTAAGTATCTGATATGCAGGATATCTGATATTCAATCTCAAAACGGTCGAGGTCCGTGGGCTAAGAACTACTGGTCTAGATCATCTGTGGGAAACTTTAGGGTACTCTGAAAAGGGGAGACAGGGCTGGAGATGGCTAAGGGGTTAAAAGCATGTGAGAACCTGAGTTTGATTCCCAGTAGTTAAGTCAGGAATCTCATAACTGCCTAAAATTCCATCACCATCTGATGCCTCTGGTGCCTCTGGCTTTTGAGGGTGTTGGGAACCAACTCCTAGCAGAAAGTGGCTATCATCTTGCAGCCATCTCAGGCCACATACCCTGACAAGAGATTTGTTTTCAACAGCCTACAACAACAGAGCACACTCTGATAAACATCTTGTTTATCCCACATATCTTGTTTTGTTGTTTAATGCCCCCTGATGCAAGGTGCATGTGGTAAAGGGCCTTCAGCTGTGTTCGCCTGCTTATCCACAACTGCAAGGCACGTGGTGAAGTGTATATATACCCAGAATTTTCCTTTTAGTAAAGGAGAGACTAGAGACTTGATTACACCCTGTCTTGTCTCCATTCTTCGCATCTCTTGCCCCTCCATCCCCACTCTCTCTCTTGCTAGACCCTGTTGTCTGATCCCCTCGGATTAGAGCACTTAGCCCCAAAGTGTAGAGCAGTGCAGTCCGCAACATAGTGGCCCCCAAACGTGAGGCAGTGCCAGCGACAACATGAGGGCTCCTATATTCACATGCAAGGACATAGATACAGGTACACACACATAGACACACACTGAAAATAAATCTTAAAATCTACGTTGGGGGAGACAAAGGAAAAAAATTCTAAAGGAGAGTAGAGGAAAAAATGAACAGATCCATGTCTTGGGGACCTTCAGCCAAGTGACTTTAACTTTGAGCCTGGAGTTACCTTTGCTCCACTCCCAGTTTATCGTTCTCCCATTTAATCATGTTATCATAATAAAACACCATGAACTTTGTAGCTTCGACAAAACAGAAATTCATTTCTCATAGTTTTGCAAAACTGCAAAGTCTAAGCTTGGTGTCTGGGGACAGGATGTTTTTCACATGTTACTGGAATCTGTCCTCACATGGGGAAGGGCCAATGAGCTGTTTTGCAACCTGTTTTATCAGGACAACAATGGCACAAGGGAAGATTCTATCCGAATAATCACCATGCCGTCGTCTCCTTGCGGTTTGGACTCAGTTTGATTTGGGGTGAAGGAATCACAAACACTAATAGACTTCCTGAAGGGTCTCTCCTCTCACGGCTCCACACTCAGTGACATCAGTAGCCTCTCTCTGATCTCTGTCCTCTTCTACACATGTCTTTAGCAATGATTAGATTTGCCCAGCATTCTAGAATATCCGTTGCAGGAGCCGGCTGGGCATTGGCTCCTAAGTAGCTCTGCAGAGCGCTGTCAGTGTCTTAGTTCACTGAAGGTCTACTCATGACACTGTTGGGATATTATAATCTAGAATGTGAAGTTCAAATTTGGTTTTACCCTTCTGACTAGGATTCAGACTTTCGTTAACTTCATTAACATTTATTTATTGAGACTGCTCTATAAATAAAATATAACCAGCTATGGATGTTTAGCAGTGAACTCAGACTTAATTCCAGTGGCTTCTTTCAGAAGTACCCCTTTAACAAGTCCAATGTACGGCCCATCTCAACCCCATGTGTGTTCTTCTGCAGCCCACACCTTACCTCTCTTCCTCTGGACCATCTACATCTCAACCTGCCTTAGTCAGTGCTTAGATTTCTGGATTTCTCAGCCCAGGAACATTTTAAAATAAATCTTGGGCCTCAAAAAATAAGATAAACAGCTTTAATTTTTTTTTTGTTTAAGCCCTCCACTCCCTTCCTGAACAGCATATTTTAATTATTATTTAGTAAAATACATTTCAGTAGTAAAAGAAAATATACCTGTTCTGTACACGTAAAAATGGTTATTTTTATACTATGTGTCTTTTACCACAATAAACATTAAAGTTGATTATGTATTACACCAACATATAAAGATTGAAGCCAAGCACAGTAGTGTGTATGTATAATCTTCCTCTAGTTGTTCAGAAGGTTGAGGCACAATTGGGAGCTCAAAGCCTGCTCGGTAACAGTTGGCTGCTATTTCAAGTACAAATGGGAAAAATTAAAATAATTTTGAAGGTAGAAAGACACACAAGTTTTTGTCTTAGTATGCATACAGAAATTTCTAGAAACAGATGTTTTCCTGTATAATGTTGTCCATTCTGAAACATAAATTTAATACTGAAATGTAATACAGAGCCCAATTTTGTGTTTTCCTTAACTCAAGACTGCCCTGTTACAGAGATTCCCCAGTGTCACCTCTTCAGTGAGCTTTTAGGAAGATGGGAGTAAGGTCCCACCTCATCCAATCTTTCATATCTACCAGGGCTCCTCACTTCTGTCATCAGGATTGTAGATGCCATGAGAATTTTAATGCAACTCTTCACAGAAACTGAAAAAAAAAAAAGATCTTCAACTTGATGTGGAAACACAAAAGACCCAGAATAGTCAAAAGAACCGTAAACAACAGCAACAACCCCTTAACCAAACCAATCAACCAAATAAAAATCCCCAGCTGTCTGAACTACTCTATTTGATTTTAAGTTATATTACAGAGCTGTAGCAGTAAAAACAGCATGATACTGGCATAAAAATAGACACAATGATCAGTGGAAGAGGACTCAGGTATAAGCCACACCCATTCAGTCACTTGATTTCTGACAGAGGCCATTAACACACACTGGAGAAAAGACAGCATCTTCACCAAATGGTGCTGATCGAACTGGGTAGCTACATGTAGAAGAATCCAACTAGGTCATTCTCTCTTCTTCTACATAAAACTCAACTCCAAATGGTCCTCAAGAAAAGACATGCCCCCTGAATCAGGCAGCATATAGAATATGCTTCAACTTGTGGACACACAAAAGGACTCTCTGAGCAGGATCCCAGTAGTGTGGGCATTAAGACCAATGCTTTATAAGTAAGATCACATGAAACTAAAATGTTCTGTATAGAAAAAGACACCATCATTAAAATGAAGATGTAGCCAAAAGAATGGGGAAAAGAGTAATTATCAGCTATGCATTTAATGGAGGGTTAGTAGTTACATATACAAAGAACTAAAACACCTGAACATCAAGAAGACAAACAGCCCAGTTTAAAAAAGGGTACAAAACCAAACAGTTCTCAAAAGATGAAATACAAATGGCTGGAAGATATTTTTAAAAATGTTTAACATCTTTAGCTGTCAGGGAGATAAATGCAACTTAAAACTCCTTTGAAAATTTATCTTACACCAGTCAGGATGGCTAATATCAAAACAAAATATAATAAAACATGCTGGGATGCATGTGGGGAAAGGGGACACTTTCTCATTCTGGTGGGAGTGCAAATGGATGCAGTCGTTATGGAAACCAGTGTGGCTGTTCCTTAAAAAGTTAAAAAATAAGCCTGGCTGTGGTGGCACACACCTTTAATTCTAGCACTTGGGAGGCAGAGGCAGGCAGACCTCTGTGAGTTCAAAGCCAGCACAGTCTACAGATCAAGTTCCAGGTCAGCCATGGCTACACAGAAAAACACTGTCTCAAAAAACCAACCAACCAACCAGCCAACTAAAACTAACAACAACAAAAACAAAACATAAAACTCCCCCAAACAAAACAAAACAAAAACAAAAAAAGCTAAAAATTAATCTACCATGTGATCTAGCTATGCCACTCTTGGCCATATATCCAAAGAATATGGTCCTACAGAAGCACCGGCTCATCCATATTTACTGGAACTTGTGACTAGATATGTCATAGATTCAAGAGGAGAACTAACTGAGTATGTCTCTCAATTTGCATCAGAGAAACTTCCATCTTCAGTAAACACTGATTAACACAGAGACCTAAGGATGGTCAAAGTGGAGCAAACAAGAACCTTTGGGTTTCCCAAAGCTCAGGAATCATTGCCGAAGAGAAAGTGGGAAGATCCTAAGAGGCAGAGATGGTGGAGCACTGTAAGTAAACAGTGTTTTCTGGATAAAACAGGGCAGTTTTATGCATGAATTCATAGCAGTTGAGACACCAGACACAGGAAGCATGCAAGCTGAAGCTACACAAAATTCCAGCAGTGAGAAGGAAAGGTGGGCATGAAGCCCCACCCCTCATGAAGCCCCACCCCTCATGAAGTCCCACCCCTAATGAAGCCCCACTCCAATGAAGCCCCACTCCAATGAAGCCCCACCTCTAATGAAGCTCCACCCCTAGCTAAGGAGCTATTTGTAACTAGTAGACAAGAGAGGTTTCTTTAAGGGTGTGGTTCTTTGTGGGTTGACCACACTCCAGTGAAAGGTCACACATCCAAGAGTGTATGAACAGCACACACAAATTAGATTTTATGGTTTTAGAAATAAAAAATAGCACAAAGCTAGTGGGGTGAATATGATAAAAATATATTGTATAGAATTCTCAAAGAACTAATAAAAACAAGAACAAAAAAGACTATAACTTGGTATAGAAAAGAAAAGACTGCCACCAAAGATTTTATGGAACTAGTCCCCTGTCTGATACAAAAGCCAGACAAAGGTTCAGGAGAAAAGAAAATTAAAGACCAATCTTCCTAAAGACAATAAACATAGATGCAAAAGTTCTCAACAAAACACTTGCCAGATAAATTCAAGAACACATTAAGAAAATTATTTACTATGATCAAATTGATTTTATTTCAGAGATGGTTTGATATGTGTAAGTCAACAAATGTTATCAATTATGTAAATAGTCTCAAGAACAGAAATCACGTGATCAACTCAATAGATGCAGAAAAAGTTTCTGAGAAAATCCAATATCCTTTCATGTTAAAAGTTCTGAATAAATCTGGACTAAAAAACACACATCTCAGCATAAAAAAGACTGCATGTGACAAACCTATTGCCCATGTTCAGTGGAAACGTCGAAGTATTTTCACTAAAATCAGAAACAAGACAAAGGCGTCCACTTTCTCCATTCTCACTCAGTTTAGACTTTGAAGTCTTATATAGAGCAACAAGACAAGAGAAAGAAAACAAACAGGAAAGAAAGAAATTAAAACCTCTGTGTATGGATGAAATGATTCTATACATAAGGGACCTTAAAAAGCTCTACTAGAAAACTCTTGAAATTAATAAACGTTTTCAGTAAGGAGCCAGGATACACAGTTATCTTACAAGGATCAACACACATTTTTATATATCAGTGATAAACATACTGAGAAAGAAATTATAAAAATTATTCATAAGAGCCCTAGTTGAAACTCCCTCCCTGTTTTTCCATTCGCCCTTCACATCACCTGAACTGTGCTACTCCTGTGTCAGTGCTCGCTGCTTTCCTGGTTCCTGTGGTTCTGCATTGTATCATCACATCTGAGGATCTGGAGTCAGCGGCTGCAGACACTCGAGACCATGCAGTGTTTGTCTTTATGGGTCTGGGCGACCTCACTCAGTATAACATTTTCTAAGTTCATCCCTTTACTGGCAAATTTTATTTTTCTTTAGAGCTTAATATCATTCCATTGTGTATATGTACTGCATCTTCACCGGCAGTTTATCTGTTGAAGGACATTTAGGTTACTGCCATTTCTTAGCTATTGTGAATAGAGCAGCAGGAAACATGGCTGGGTATCTTAGAGTATGATGCCAAGTTTTGGGCATATGCTAAGGAGTTACTCAGCTGGTTCATATGGTAGATTTATTTTTTAGTTTTTTGAGGATTCTCCATACTTGTGATCTTCACAATACATACAAGTGTATGTCTGTACATACATGTCCAAGGTAGATATAGTTTGTGTGTGTGTGTGTGTGTGTGTGTGTGTGTGTGTGTGTGTCTGTCTGTCTATCTCTATCTATCTCTTAACAGAAGTCCTGCTACTTGGGTTGATAATCCTCCCAGCAAGAACCACAGAGTAACAGACATCCCAGCACCAGGCATGAGAAATCTCCTCCAATAGTTGGTAGAGTAGCCCAAGTGACTTTCCAAACAGTGCAGACCATTGCCCTTGGCTGCCTCTCTGAGGTTGAAGGTAAGCTCCCATGGCCGAAGACACCTCACACTTAGGACAAGGACTCAGGAGCTGGATTCAACCTGAAAGATTCCTTTCGGCAGTCTAGTTTCCATGGTCGCAGAGAATACTATAATGCTACCAAGGAAGGGAAGCAATTAGTTGTCCTGCTCAGCACCGGTGACACCTTTGAGCCACAACAATGGCCAGCCCAGCATGACAAGTGCAATAGCTGGCACTCACATGGTGGTGGCTGCCAAGTCCTGCACAGCTTGGTCCTGGAAGTTTGACTTGAGTGATCAGAGACCAAAGAAAGAACAGACACATGTACAGGAAAGCTGGGGTCAGCTGGGCTGTGATCACTCGGATGGAATGGCACCAACTATAAGACAACCAGAACCTGAGTGCATTTACTATGTACAGCTCAGGGGGAGGGGGTGGCTCATCTCCAAAGGAGGCTTCTGTAGGTGAGCAGTCTCAGGCTGTAAACATCTAGGGGGAAGAAGTTGTAATCCATGCTTTCTGGACCTGCTCTCAACATTTGCATATGGACTGGGAGAAGGCTTATTGGTCCTGTCAATAATACACATTTACGTAGGACTTCATACATTCCTTATGCCACCTAAGACTTCCTCAGCTCCTTACAGGTGGTGGCCAACAGCTGTCTAATTGGACTTCAGGGCCCCTCACAGGGAGGGAAATCAGTCCTATTACTAGACACCTAGCTAACTTCCCAGGGTTGGTTAGGTCATGGGTCTTATAAAAGAACCTACTACCTCCACTTTGCTAGACCAGAGTAATTCCTTACTACATTCTCAATCTTGTTCTTACACCTACAGATAAGTGTAGCTTCCACTTCTCATCACAGAAGCTTCTCTTTACAGCCATTGAAAACCATCACAGAACACCACAGCTGGACATAAGGCAGAGAACAGTGGCTGGTGGGGGCCAAATGGATACCTCTGCCGCATGGCACCTGCATCTTTGGCTCAGGGGACATAGCAGAGGAGGTCTGAAAGATTGAAAGAGCTAGGACATCAAGGAGTCTTCTGAAAGACTGTCTTTTCTAGTATGGCTGCATAAACGAGACCTAAACCATGGCAATAGTAATAGACATGATAACACAGAAGGGGGTAAATCACATAGACAAAGAACTACGGTTAACTAATGAAAACATATACACAAAACCCCAAAATGGACCCAACAGGTTATATTTATGCATATGTATACATGCATATAATAATAATAATAATAATAATAATAATAATAATAATAATAATAATAAGGCTATCAATTTGAGAATGTGAGGGAGAGGGACATGGAAAGAGTTGGAGGGAGGGAACTTGGGCAGGCTGGAGGGAGGAAAGGGAAGAGAAAAAGTGATGTAATTATACTTTAATTAAATGCATTAATATGGAAACACAGGAGTTTCCAAGCCAATCTTGAGCAAACAAACACTGCTAGAGTTGCCAGCACACTTGTGTAGTTCTTCACAGTTGATGGTTTCTGGCAGGTGTTGGGGTGGGATGGAGAAGGACTCAGTTATCCTTATGGGGCCAGTCACTGGGGGTTCCACCATGCTCCAGTGAGTATATGGGCAACACAAATTGGACTTTGTGTATTATTTTTTTCTTTTTGGCAGGGGAGGGTTCAACGGTAGGAGCAAAGGAAATTGAGTGTGACCAGAGTACAGTGTGTGAAATTACCAAATAATCAACAAAAACATAATGTTGGAAAAAAAATTAAAAAAAACCGACTAGGATTTAAACTTGATCCATTTTTTTCTATTTATTCCATAAAGATTTTTATCATATATAGATTATTTACTTGAACTTTATTTTATTTAGTGTTTTTTCAAGCTTGCTTTTCTTCCTAGTTACATAGTACCTCAGACAGGGTCAATTAAAAAAGGAGGAGGCTTATTTTGGTTCAAAGTTCTGGTCAAAGTGTGTAGAGTCATTCAGGGTGATGTTCTTTTTACTGGAAGAGTTCTAAGGTAGCCCAGTGCTTCACCACATACTAGGGAACAGGAATTGCACTTCTGCGTCTTGTCTCTCATCCATTCTCATAAGACTATCAGGATCCAATCTGGGACTGGATTCTGATGACATTGTCTTATGCTAACGGCTCTATCTCTACACACCATAATTTCTACCCCCATAATACCTCACACGGGAAATTAAACTCCCCTTTGGAGTAGACAAAACTTATTCAGACCATAGCATGTAATATAGAGCTTGTTCCATATACCTCTTTCAACTGAGAATTTTATTTAATTTTATTTGTTTAGATTTGTGTTGGAATCAATGCATTTTTCTTCTGATTCAATTATTACTTTAAATGTGTACCATGAATTCTAATATGTAGGGTCTCAGCTGTTTTCACAACTATTCTTTTCACTCAATTCAATTTTACACAGATCTTTTATATTAAAAGTAAGTTTCTAGCCAGGTGTGGCGGTGTACACTTAGCACTTTGGAGGCTGAGGCAGGTGGATCTCAGTGAGTTTGTCAAAGTTAATGTACAAAGCAAGTTCTATGCCTGCTATCTGGACTACTCAGTGAAACCTCATTAAAAAAACTCCCAAAAATGTCTCTCTGCAGGATGGTCTTTTTTTTTTTTTTTTCCCAAAAATAGAATCTCACTACAATGTCTCTGTGTACAGAGGTCGGGGCAGCTTGAGGGAGCTGATTCTCTTCTTTCATCATGTTTATCTTGGGGCCCAAATTCAGGTTTGTGGCAAGGGCCTTCACTCACTGAGTTACCTTACTGGTCCTAAGTTTTATTTTTTTTAAATATGAATTTGTTTTAACGTTGATAATTATTGGTTAGTTATTTTCAAGTCTCGGTGAGCATTTTCTATGTGTGGGTTTGGTCCCCCCTCTCTTTTTCCATAAATTTTTCTTGAAATATTTTTTGTGTTGCTTGCATCTGAGCATGTGGTGCACACGTCTGAGTGTACACACACAGAGGCCGGGTCAAGATGTCATGTGTCTTCCTGTACTGCTCTCTGCCTCATCGTCTTGGGTCAGGGTATATTATTAGTCAGGGTTATCTAGAGTGGCAAATTTATAGAATGAATCTCTCCATATATGATATGTGATATGTTATATAATGCATAATTTATATTGCATATGACATATATTATATACAAAGGGGATTTATTAGAACGACTTCCAGGCCATGGTCCAACTTATCCAACAATGGCAGGCTATGAATGGAAACTGCAAGATTCCAGAAGTTTCTCAGTCCACCAGGCTGGATATCTCTAATTTGAGAGGAGGAATGGACTTGCTAGCAAGGTGAAGGCAAAGAGCAAAAGCGTGGTGGCACACGCTTTTAATCCCAGCACTTGGGAGGCAGAGGCAGGCGGATTTCTGAGTTCGAGGCCAGCCTGGTCTACAGAGTAAGTGCCAGAACAGCCAGGGCTATACAGAGAAACCCTGTCTCGAAAAACCAAAAAAAAAAAAAAAAAAAAAAAAAGCTTTCTTACATCTCTTTATTTGGCTTCCAGCAGAAAGTGTGGCCCAGATTAAAGGTGTGTCTCCCTGCTTCAAGATCTGGATTTAAGGTGTGTGTGTGACTTCCTACCTCAAAGGCTCGGCTAGAATTGGATTTACCCACTTCTCGCGCAGGTGTGCCCTTCATTTCTGGATTGTAGTTCAGGACAGATGTAGGAAAGCTGACAACCAGAATAGCCATTACTTAGTCTCTCACTGAAACCGAAACTCACTGTTCAGGCGGACTGACTGGCCAGGGAACTCATAGGCTCTGCTTGTCTTCTCAGCCCACAATGCTGGGGTCACAGGGATACCCAGCCAAGCCTGTTACATTTCTACATGACTTCTGGCATTCAAACTTGGGTCCTCATGATTGCAGATTAGGACTCCCACCTATTGAACATCTCCAGAGCCTCTTGGGTATATTTTAAAGCATGTATTTCTTCATTATTCAGATTTTCTTCTTCATGGGCGTAAGTAATATGAATGCTGAATCAATCTTTTCTGCCTATTGCTTGATTCAGACATATTCTCTGTGGGTCCTTTTTCTCTTTCTTTACCCCATATCCATTTGTTTGAAATTGTGGTTTTAATGCCTATATTATAATTTCATTCTATAAACCAAGTTTTCACGATCACAGTTTACTTCTTGAACTCATCATTTTTAATTACTATCATTGCTGAAACTAAGAAACTCCTCTGCATAGCTGTTTCCTACCATGTGAGTGGTCTGAATCCAAGCTAGAGATTCTTCAAGGCTTAGGGGACCTAGTGTGTACCTCACACTTGACTTCTGTTTCATTGTTGTATTAATATTGTAGCAGGAAAACAGATCTAGTCCTGGTCTCAGGAGACAGAGAGGTCAGCCATTTAAGATCAGCCTCCAGCAGTGATGCTCACCTCCTCATCTTCACACTGTTTTACTCTGCTGACACGACCCAGGCAGTAATAGGGACTAAATGGATACCAGGGCAGACCTAACCAATCAACCACAACATCCTCTCAGGCCACCTCCAAGCATGTGCAGAATTATGATTACAATTCTTTGCATTGCACCAAACCTAACCTCTAATAGTAGTTCTGCCTATCAACTACATTGTACCGACCAGTGAAGCTTTGAAAACAGTATGTTATTTGTTATTCATTTGTCTTGCCTGGGCTGCGCTCAAAACTGGGGCAGTCCCCATAGTAGGCAAGAACTCCACTATGAAGCTATCTATATCGGCCCCTATGTTATTTTTAAAATTAATTTTATTTATTTACATTCCAGTCTTTCCCTCCTCCTCTCCCCCCAGTTCCTCACCCCATTCCCCCTCTCCCTTGCCTCTGAGAGGGTGCTCCCCCTCCTGCCTCTGGGTATTCATTCTTCTTCCCTGGGGCCTCAAATCTCTCCAGGATTAAGGGCATCTTCTCCCACTGAGGCCAGATCAGGCAGTCCTCTGTTAGATATGTGCCAGGGACCTTGGCCCTGCCCATGTATGCTGCCTGGTTGGTGGCTCGGTCTCTGGGAGCTCCCAGGGGTCCAGGTTAGTTGAGACTGCTGGTCTTCCTGTAGGGTTCCCTTCCCTTCAGCTCCTAAGAGGAGAGGTTCTCTTTCTGAGTCCCATGGTAGAATATTTATGGATAAAGTGATATTGGTCACTTGAGAAATAATTGTAAGTATGACATTTTTGTCCCATGCAATTTCAGTACATATCACTCAAATACAAGAGCAGTCTTGAATTACTGTTATAGCACTTGAGGAAGCTGAAATTGATGTACTTTTGATACTAAATTTAGTTTATGTCATCACTCACATTCCTCCTTATGTCAGTGATGTCTGTCTTTGTGCCTGCTACAGAAGAATACTTGAGACTGCAAGAGTTATAAAGAGCTAAACCTTATTTTATCATAGCTCCTGAAGCTTTGGAGGTCTAAGACAAGGTTCTGACAGTTTGGTAAGGGCTGCATCCCCTAGGAAGGAATGATGGATGCTGTGGCAATCGTATATAAGTAAATAAATTCTGGAGAGAGGACACAATCCACTTAAAAAAACTATAACAAAACCAATCAGAGTATATATGAAATTTAGCCAACACACACGTCTTTTGTCTTTTTAATTAGGAGGTCTTTATTTATTTATTTTTTGACTCTCATAACATATTTTTGGAGCCCAAGCCAGTTATTTTGTACAATATT